>NW_019100468.1:573628-606312 GCF_001856785.1 Myzus persicae
CACACACACACACACACACACACACACACACACACACACACACACACACACACACACACACACACACACATACACACACACACATACACGTATTCTCCGGTTTTCCACGCGTGTGTGAATCGCCCACCCACTCCTTTGCCGGAAACCAGCGGCGACCCGCGGTGGTGTGTTGTGCGAGTGTGCGCGTGCAGGTAAGTTATAGACGCGAGCGGCTCTCTGTTTAAGTTTTGCTCGCATAAATACGATGTGTTCGCATTGTCCGGAAGTACGTGGTATATGGTATGCGAATTTGCCAAGACCGCTCCGATATCCCACACCCGCGACGCATAAACGACATTCCGGCAATAGCTTTGGCCCACGGAGTACAGTCGCCGGTCGGACGTAACTTCGCACTTTAATGATTTAATGTGATAACAAAGAATATCACAGTTCGCCGGATTGTTCCGGATTATTATTGTTGTCCCGTGGTTTTTGCAACCGGTGTCTGCCGAACGGATATATGGACCATGTCGTTGTATTGAGGACAAAAAAATGCGCTCGCATTGACATTTGAAAGTCATATTATGATATTATTATATTTCGTAAATATCGCTGACGGGTTTGTGTTCCAGGCACACCTACGTCCGGTCCATATTTTATTTTTTAGTATTCAAAATATTTTCCAATTCTATAACAGCCTAAATCTGATGATAAAATAATTGATTTACTGTCAGGGCAAAACAGTTAAATTACATCGAAAATACTTTGACTGGCCTAAACATTTTATTAAAATATGGGTACTCACAATTATTGTGTCAAAAAAATCAAGTATCATAAAATACAAAAATTATTTGATAAGGTTGATATAAGTTCAATCTGGAGTCTAGACATCACATTTAAATCGCAAAGTTGTTGAGATTTGTAGGTTCTTGGGTTTGTTACAAGAATATGGCGCTGTGGTATGGGGCCATATACAGCAGGTAATTGTATTAAATTAGAACGTGTTCAACGTACATTTTTAAGATTCACAGGGTCCTTACTAAAAATTCCTCATCCATTTCACGATTATACTGTAACTAAGAGGCTTAGACTGGATTTCTTGGCAAAATGTCGACATGTCTTAAGTATACAATCTTTGAATAATTTATTGTCTGGTAAAATAGATTCTCCTACTTTACTCTCACTAATTAACTTCAAAGTTCCACAGTTTAATACCCTCTCCAAAGTCCCCTTCTACACTCCTATTGCTACACACATTCTCCTGAGAACTCGTTTATAAGACGATTGGTGACTTTTTCTATCTTAAAGTATATACAATTTGTTTTCTGAACAATTTTTATTTAATGTAACGCTATTCGTTAAATTTTAATCATTTAAAAATATTTAAATATCTGCCCAAAAGACATGGCTTGTATAAAAAATATTAAAATATGATAAATTAAATAATTAAATATCATAATATTATACTACAGCAATTCTAATAGTTTTATAAACCAACATATTTTCAAAGAATTGATAATATATTATTTTATTTACATTTTTTATATTGGATAAATATACTAGAAAAAACAATGTTCCACAATAACTCACTATAAAAATAACAAAACAATTAATTTCAATTAGGTAATGACAGAAGATAGTTTAATGAAATATTTCAATATACACAAATATTTTTGAATGAATCCGAGTAACCTAAAATAATACGTATCACCACTAGTAATACATTGTATACGTTATGAAATCATTTATTTAAGAAATGTCAACGACAAATCGTGGCGTTTTATAACATCGAAATACTCGCATTGGCCATGGGGTGTAAGGAAATAAATTAATGAAACTAAATGTCCATATTTTATTAATCTTAATTATATTGGGTTAAAAATGAAATAAACTTGACATTTGTCAGTATATCAATAATATACGCCAACGCCCAACACCTACAACTGTCCGCGATGGAAAAAATAAATACCATTTAAAGAAATGGAGTCATACACCAATACAACGCGTATAGATAAATATTGATATTATTATTACACGAAGTGTGAGGGGACCCCGAAAGAAACGGTTGATGATAACATCGCGAGGTCGCCCGTTCGCACATTTATAGGGGTCGAGGCATTTCGGCGAGGACGGCCATTGCCGAACCCTTAGCGTGCATTCCGGCGGGCGGCGAGCGGGCGGAAAGTCGCTGTTGGCTACGGTATTATTCCACAAAGGTCGGCCGGACCCCCCGTCAAATCCAATGAACCGAAACGTTATTCTAATTCATTTAATAACGGCTGCCCGTGTGTACACGCGTATATACCTACGCGAAATGCCGATGGCAGAGGTGAAGTGTTTGTTGACCGGCCGGCGGGGTGGGTGGGCAGTGCCTATATATTATAGGGAGTACCTACACCTACCCCGTGCGAGTCGTTAGGTATTTTTATTTTTTGTTTTTTTTTTCTTTCCTGGAAAGGGTCTTATTTTATGTGTCGACGAAATTATATTCACTAGTACATACGAAAACGGTCTTTTAAAAGGTCTTTCTTATTATTATTTTCACCGTACGAACTGCTGCAGTAATTGAAATGCCCCAAACATGCCCGACAAACCGTTATGAAATTAGTTCCACACACAACATATACATACGTGTGGTATATACTCTCTCGCGCACAGACACACAGACACACAGGCACACATACACACAGACACACACAGGCACAGACACAGACACACAGACACATACAGACACACACAGACACACAAAGCGTCGTCCGACCTTTGTGCGCGTTTAATGCGCAAATTGTTTTCCGCCGCCACTGCTGCAGTACATACATATACAACACACTGCAATGCTGCCTTTAATTTATTGTCACCACTGTTGAATTATAATAATATATTACGTAACGACGAACGACATTATTATTTTTGACAAAGTATTATTACATTATCCAAACACTCTCGCTTGTAATCATTTTTTTTTATCAACGCATATAATTCGCAATACAGGTGTACCAATTGTATATTTAAATATTATTATTTTTGTTTTCATTTACTGAGCACTCGTTTAACTCTAATGTGTATAATACTGTTTAAGTTATAATCATTTTTTAAAATCTTTTAATATAATAATTAAATTGCGAATTTATTGTTTAGGGTATTTTCTGATTTCTAAGCCAACACGACCGCAACTCTTTTAGAACACCATAAATATTAGTAAATTACAAAATGTACACTATTATATTTTTACATTATAATTTATATGCATTTATTTTGGTTATAACTCATATAATATGTGAATAAGAATATACATATATAATAATATACTTAAAATGTATTCATGTATGTATGAATGTATGTATGTCTATATATATATATATTATGTTTGCATTTTTCGTGTGGCTATTGCAATACACAACTACGTATTATTATGTATCATTATTTTGTGATTTATTTATCATTTTTAAAAATATAACTCATGTTATTCTGACACAATGTATAAATATTATGCAGAATTATCTGCAGAATTATAAAGTAAACATTTTATTGAACCCGTTTTTTCCCTTATTAATAGGAATTAGGATATCGGAGTGGAAAAAAACGCATGACTATTAAATTAGCGCAAGAATAAAAAATGGCGGATAGCGTTAAATGGATTATCTTGTTAGTTACAGCTTAACTCGTAGCGAATAAATGTTTTTCGAGATGAATCGTTTTCATCCATTTAGATCCAACAACGTGTGTTTAATGAGAAAACACGAGATAGAAAACTGTCAGATGCTTGCCAAATTAAAACGGATATCAGTTGATAATAATTATTTACATTAATTAAAAAATAAAACCTTGTTTCATAGTATATTATATTCCACATATTAAGCTGAAATGTACAAATATTTTTATTATAATTCGTTTTTTATTTTAAAGAAAAACTTTTCGCATCATCAATTTTTCTCACCTTTTTCGAATTGTCCTTGACGTACCTTCTGTCACAACAATTGTCAGAGAGTCATTGCTTTCCTCAATTACAGTGTCACCATCATTTTTATTCGCTTTACGTTTTACATGAAGTACTTCAGAATCGATTTTTTATTTATTATTTTTTTTTTTTGCAAATTACAGCTGTTTGTTTTTAATTTATCACCTAACCCTTGTGCGAGTATACATGCAAACCTATCCTTACGAAGGTTTGTTGGGCGGTCGTTAATTTTTATGATGCCAAACAGTAAAAAAAAAAAATCAATTGGTCTTATTGTTCTGTATCAATACCTATTCAATTTCATATTGGATTAATGTTCATTTCGACGTTTTTTTTAATTACACTAACAAGCTTTTTTCCATAATATGATATTATTACAACGGAATAACGGATGTATAAACATTAAATCACACGTTTACAAAAATCGTCCACCAAGCAGAGCCATGATATTATATTAATATTTGAATTATGACTTACGATAAACAATAAACATATTATTATATTAATATTGTTCATATTTATGTTACCCTATAGGGTGACTAAAATAAAATTTATTTTACTTTTGTGCGATATGTGTTCATACATCATATTGTGTACGTTTACTATGATAATAAGTTAGTCTTTCAACGAAACGTCTTTTTGTCACATAAAACATTAATTTTTATAATTTTGATTATTATTAACTATAAATTATCATTCATCACCCATATGTATTAGATCAGTGGTCGGCCACGGGTGGCCCACGACTGTTCCATGCAGCCATTATTTTTTAAAATAAAACTAAAAGGTTTTAATTTTTATCCGACACTGTGAAGCATTTTGAATTATTGAATTTGGCCCCAAAGTCAAAAATGTGGCCGACCACTGTATTAGATGAATAGGACACGTATTTTAAAATATAATAAGCTTATCTACTGGTAAATAAATACATAATATAATGCGTAAGCTGTACGTATAGGTTTTAAAATGTGTTTCTCATACGAAAAATGTGATCACAAAATACAATATTCTCGTTGACGATGACGGGTAAAAATGTCCTACGTGCAAAAAATCATTTTTTTTATTTTAAAACATTTATTTAAGGTTTTGAATGAACAAAAAATGCCACATAAAATATTTTTAATTTTTTAAAAACTTCATAATATTAGAATTTCATCTTTCAAATGTAATGTTTGTTAGGTCAATCTAACCTTACCTAGGAAATCGAAGAAATTTAAAATCAGCCAAATAAGTAATGGAAGATCGTATTTGAGTGCTGGGAAGATGTATTTGTATCTATAAATTTACTATAAGAAGGAGATGACACATATTGTATTACTTATGTCATAATTATTTTAATTTTTTGTTCTAAATGAATGGGGTACCTATAGGGCCATAGGGGGTACTGAAACCTCAATTTTCTAATTTCTCACATACGTTTTCCACACCAGAGACAATATTTCGCTCTCATACGCATTCTCGCATACATATAATATAAATTATAATATTATATATTTATATCGTAATTTATATGTTTATATGTACATATCAAATGCACATAATATGAATGTGTACGTGAAAGCGCGCGTGTATGTGTGCTTAACAATGATTAACAGAACAAAAGAAAAACCACAATGAGGTGTTTATTAATATACGGTCTGCGCACACCAAATCCCATGATTTATTATAATGTGGTACAGCTTGTAAAGCCTTTCTGCGGCGGATAAAATATTAAGGAATTCGACCATTATTATATTATTATCTCTGTACAGTGCTTGTTTCAATTCTCACATTATATACATAGGTATAATACGTCTATTATTGCACATATTAATATGTATTATGTAATACGACATTGTTATATTACAATAAGCGCGGCGCTGTACCCGCTCAATCGAACTCGAAATGTTTTGCCGGAAAACCGCAACCGCGAAGTCAATTGTACACAGTATGCTATTTAGGTACTATTTAGTACAATGTACAGGGTGATTTTTATATCACGATCCTCTCAATATTTCAAAAACTATAAATGTTTTTGAAAACATTTTTTGCACGTGGTTTTCAAGTTGTTACAAAACAACTAACTTGTTTTTTTTTTAAAATAATTATTTTTTTAAATATTTTTTATCTTTATGATATTTAAGTTTTAACTTTTTTGAATAACAACATACAGTTTTTGTTAATCTTCGAAAACAAATTATTCATAATTGATACATACGAATCAAATTTAGGAAAAGTACATGGCTTAAGAAATATAACTTTATAAGTATTTATTCCCTTAATAGACTCGTACGTGGTCACCCTGTAAATATAGAACCACTACTCTGGTATCAAAAACTTTAAATACTTAGGTTTAAATCGTAAGCTACTCATCGTAAATTCAATGTATAAGTATCAAAATACTAAAGAAAATGTCCAGCTTTGGATTAGGCAATTAAAATTATATGTAGTCGTTTACAGACTTAAAAACATGATAAGAATGATAGAAAAATATATTTATTTTAAAAACAATTTTGTTTTTAACGACTTGAAACCATGTAAATATTTTCTTTTCAAAAACATTAATACTTTTTGAAATAATGAGTGGTTCGTGATAAAAGTATCACCCGGTTTGTACACCACGCTTAATTATGTATTTGTAATTTTTAATAATATCTCGTCACATTGATTTTCCTTTCAAATCTGAGAGTTTTTGAAAATATTTTTTTACATAAAATCTTGTACATTAATGACTAGGATTCGTTTAGGCAATGTATATTATATCTATATGTAAGAAAAAAAATAATTTTCCATTGCATACAATAACTGAAAATTAGCGTATAGTGATACGAGGATCACGGTGTATATAAAGAGCACAATATCGTACGTAGATACGTCATCGCGACAGCAGCAATATCTGGTAAAATGTGGAAATTTTATTTTTCATTTATATTTTTTCTCCCCTCATTTCCTAACATAACCGGGCAGCTCCACAGTTGTTCCTTGCACATACAGTGTATATATAATGTATAAAACGTATATGTGCACTTTTGACAGTACTTTCACAACCCACGGGACACAAAGTGACGTGATATTAATTATATGTATTTATTTATACATAAAATATAAGGCTGTATATACCATATACCTACAAACATTAAAATACTATATTGTGACAACGTTTCAGAAGGAATGTCGAATGTCAGATATGCCATTAAAATAAAAATCATTTCAAACCGTTAAAAAGAGCAAATATGAGTGTTCATTATGTTTCATATATTTTATTTATTTATTTTTAGATTCTGAGCGAAACGATGAATATATTGATTTTACAATGTTTTTATTTTTATTTTTGCGTATGAGTACACGTTTTATAGTAGATAAAATGCTTTTATCATGATTTTTGAGAGTGTTTTCTGGTAGAAAATTGGATCTAGTTGGTACTTCTACGAGGTCAAAATAAAAAACTGTTATTTTTAAAATAATCGGGAAAGACACAAAAATAAATTGAAGGAATAATTGGAACTTTTATGCAATAGCAGTTCTGACGAAATAGATTTTCTTATTCTGTTCTACTTAATTTAAAAATGAATAAAACTAGATAGGCAATTGAAACATTATATTGTTACTTGAATTCATTTTTACTCAAAAAAAATTTCAAAATGTTTACAATAAATTTTAACTTATCAAAAGTATTTTGAATTTTTGAATTTTCGATAATCAATTTAAGAATAATTTTAATTGAAAATGTTGAGAATGTTATACAAAATCCCATAAATGTTGTTCTCTTAGCAATTCAAAATGATTTTAATTAAATAAGCATAATTTTTTTATAAGCGCCTGTGGTTCTCATGTTGACAAAAAACACGAAATAGTGTAGATAGCATTGTGGTTAAAAATATAAACAAAGTTCTATTTGTATAACAAAGGCTTTTAAAATTAATACAAGGCCCCTTATGAGTAGTTTTTACTAAAACCAAATAGTCTACAACATAATATAAAAAAAAATTTTTTTATAGTCATTTTAATTTTCAAATTTCAATAAAATTGGATATTTAATCGAGGAATTACGTTTTTAGTAATTTTGTTGTAATTCAATAATATTATACATAGGGTTTCAAAACATTTACATATTAAGTATTATAATTAACATTGTTTGATGATTTCTCGGATATTTGTCTACTGTGGAGAATGGTTACACAAAGCAAAATATTTTCATCGTGTTTAGATTTTCGATAAAAGTAAGTTCCAAGGATACATCGGTGTGCACCGCTTTTGAAAATATTTATATTTGTCGGACTTTCATGTTATCTAATATCTGAACTTAGTGGCGTTTTAAATTGTTGAAATGTATTGTGTGCACAATTATAGCAATGGCATTTTTTAGGAATTAAAATTGTTGATATCATTATGCAATAAATTCTTTTAAATTTAAAATGTCTGCAAACAATACGCTGCATGCAGAAATAGTTTACATTCGATAAAGAGTCAATGACTAGTAGGCACCTATAGTTTATAGTTATATACCTTTTTTTATATTTATACTGCCCTCAAGGTTGGTATATTTAGTATGAATTTCTGTTGAAATGTATCTACTGTATACATGATTGTGACATAGTTTATAATTTATTATAGCAATGGAATTTTTTTAGGGATTAAAATTGTTGGTAATTAATTGTTCTTGTTTGCTTAATTAATCGACTTTACAGTTTTTTTTTTTAATTCAAAATGTCTATAAATAATACGTAGGTAACATGCGTAAATATTTCGTATTCGATAAAAAGTCAATTGCGAGTACCTACTCTAGCGATACTTGTACTTTCCTCACGTTCCGTAGTTTGAAAGGGATGAGGTACGTTTGCTACGTGAACAGCTAACTGATTCGGATTCAACGAGACGTTCGAAATGTCACATCGGATTTCGATTCGGTTGAATGTGAAATACGATAAATTTAACGTATTCTTACGACTCTGGCTCACATTTTTAATAATATGACGTACTATTTATTGTTATTCCGGTCGTTGTTCATTTAATTTACCACCAGTAGTACCTACATTCTTATCAAGAACCATCGACATGTTATCTATCTCGGTCCATACGAAATTGCAGGTTACGGTCCGTTTTTGAATATTTTCCTCGATAACTAATCGATTTTCGTCGTTAAAAGCCCTTTTGAATCAACAAACGACTTCAGCAAATAATACAATTCGTACAGGTTATACCTACTCCGATTAAAAAAGAAAAAGTAGAGAGAAATTGTATGAAATTGTAGAAATAAGTTTGCAGTAAAAAAAAGAAAATGTACTAGCAAAATATTTATGAAATATAGGTTTTAAATAAATGCAGGTACCTATGAATGATCTCCGCTTTGGGCTTTTGCCTGTCTGACGCCATCCGCGGGAGCGGGGAAATTAAAAACCGACTTTTCGGACCGTCCGCTGAGCTGTCGGTATAATAGTTGAAGTTGTAACTGCACGCGATACAATAATTTATAGTATATTATAATCGGTATATAGCTACGTACATATTATTATGTGCGGCAGTGGTGGACGGCAACGGGCGCAACGGGCGTAAAAAACCCGAATCCCCGAGACACAACCCTTCCCGCGGTCTCGCCGCCACTAGAACCCTACACCGCGAGCACCAGATATATACACCCCTCCTCCCCTCCTCACACACACACACACACACACACACACACACACACACACACACACACATTAATAATAATACACTATACACTAGGCCAATTATTAACGCCCGGCGACGATATTAACATGCAAAACCCAACGCTATCCGGTTTATCTGTTAATTGGCCCGGAAATTTACGACTATGTGTACCACTCGGGCTCGTAATCTTTTCTCGTCCCACCCGTCCGGTCCAGAAAAAGTCGTGGAAATCCACCGTCTACCCCTACCGCAGTGACGTGCAGTCGCGCTCGTGCCGAGTTGATGCACGTGGACGCGGGGGTGGAGAATTCAATTAAATTCCGTACGGAAAGACAACCAATGGGCCGGATTATACGACTGTTTATCCGGGGGGGGGGGACCCCCGCCGCCGCCGCCGTTCGTGACACCCTCACCCAGTTCCGTATGATATAATATATTTTTATTGTAACGGTATAATATAGTTGTAGTCGGCCACGTGCGATTTGCACACGACGGCGGCGATGGCTAGGTTTTCTGGGAACGAAGTGGTTTTCGACGTTCGTGTGGTTAGCGGTTACACACCTTCCGTGACCGTCAACCCGTTATAACATTACCATATACATTTAGAAGGCATGTATATTGTTTACCTACTGTTTTGAAGGTTTGGATCTCGACTTGTTAGACGGTGATAAACTTTTGAGTCCCTACGCTCTGAAGTCGAGAACTCGACGATGGACAGATAAAACGTTGTCGGCATAAACTTTCGAGATTCTAAAAAGTTCTTTGGTGTGTTGTTACACGATGATCGTGGTTTTTCTTCGAAAAATAATTGTCTGTTAGGCTTTCTAAAATATTAGTAAAGACTGCACATAGTGCACGTTATATGATATTACAATTATGCGTTGTAGAAAGACGCAAATTCAATAGATGGAATAGTATCGATGAAAAGAGATACATGTCAGCGTTACGTCATATCAATAAGTGGTGCAAAACGATTAGAGATTACTAAGAATGTAAGCACTGTCGAGATTTGAGAGCATAGCTATTTTTTGGTTAAAACGAAACTGCATTTGTGATTATATTAAATCGCATTTGTTGTATACCTAATCGGAGTAAATCGTTTATTATGCTGAACCATCAGTTAAAAAGTTTAAAAATTGAAACAATGGATTCCACATAAGTATTTCTTACTGCAGTGCAATTTTACAACATTTTAAAATAAAGTTAAGAAATATTCTGTAATAAAAATATACAAGAAGTATGATATCAAAGGCTTAACAATTTAATGCAAGGTTAGCCGTACTTTAATTTTTGTATAAAACTGAAAATACGTAATATTATACATATCATTTTTTATAGAAATTCTAACGTTTTAAAATGATGATGAAATTGAATATTAAAACGAAAACTAATCATAGTTGTAACTATTATTTGGAGGGCCAGACACTTTTACTTAAACGTATTTACCTACATAGGGTAAAATTCAATTTTCCAAATATTTAAATTTATTTTAACTCTTAAGCTGTTTATAACATGAACCTATTTATATTGTTGCAGTTGGTAATATTATAACTATTATAGTACATAAAATATTAAGTGATTGTTTTTTGGTGAAAATTAGTTCGACTCACGTCCTACAGTATTACTAATAGAAATCGAAAGAGAAAAAAAAATTATCATTAGAATTCTTTACTGGAAGAACGTCTCTCCTCAGAATGTTTTTTAATGTGCAATACTGCAATGATTTATCTTTAAATTCAAATTAAATACATTGGTACAACACAGCGGCCCACTGCATGACAAAATACATACGACCCACCATACAGTAAAGTGAGTGCCCACGATTTTAATTTAAGTATTATTTTGAACTGTTAAATTACGGTTACTGGTAATAACATTATACAATTCAGATATTATCCAGATGATGTGTACTGTACAGTGTACATATTATGGAAAACAATTTTAATAATTATGATAAATCACTTTCGATGTTTAATAAATATTATTATATTAGTGACACACGTGTTTGTCTCTGAAATAAGATATTATGTTTGATAATATCGCTTAAATTCGGAGTATAATTTATGTTAATTTCGCTTGAAAAAGCTATAGTCAGAAACTGTACCCACCTTGTTTGAAGTTACCAACTTAAAACACCCAATCTGTAGTTCACAAGGCTTTGATGTACATAAGTCATTATAAGGATGTATCCAATTATTATTTTTATTGTTCTTTTATACCAGATTTTGCTATTAGTTTAGAATTTTTACCGTAACAAAATGTTATAGTTATTGAAGGTTATACAACAAAATATAATCGATTCTCGGGACACTTCATTTATGCGACGCGAACACACTACCTAGCAAATATAATCTTAAACGTAATTATCTACGTTATTATAATGCTCTTTGTCAACTTATTTGATTATCATTGAGTATAAAATTTCAGGCATCTCCCCAGGCAAATCTGTTATTAATACATTATACATTTTAAGGTGAATTTAAATGAACTAATTATAAATCCGTATAATTTTGTCGTTGTACATTTTATTCATAACAATGTCAACAAGCATAAAATCTTAAAAAGTTTTAATGTAGAATATTCATTTTGAATAATGCCTATAGTTTTGTTTTTCACAATTTTTTTTAGATTGTAGGTAGACCGTAAACAGGTAGTTCATTTTTATGACATTTAATTGACAGTACTCACAAAATAATAAAATTAAAATGTGGGTGTCGTTCTATGATGCCAAGACAATGACGTCACACCTCCTTAATGTCTAATGGCATGCAATAAAATTATATTTATTTATTTTAAATATTTGTGTGGATAAATATAACTATTTGATCCACGAACCTTTTGAAATGTATGCAAAAGGCCACACACGCGTAGTGCCTTATTTGATTAGGTTAGTTTTTCACGTTCCTGTAACAATTTACCGTCATATGGCTTTATATCTGAAACATTTTAAATCAATCTCACCCGAGGTTGGTGTGGAACTACAGAATCGTGTAGGGATCAGACGTTTTCTCTCGATGGACGGACAATGATAATATTAGAATACCTAAAAGAAAATAATACACGTTTCGGCGTCCGTCCAGGCGACGACGATCAAATTCGAACATCCGAAACTAAACGAAAATATAATATTATCTCGCACATTGGCTGACGACATGACTGTATTATTTTATGTTTGCAGCTTTGACGTAAGAGGCATGCCGTTGGATCAAGCACACCATTATTCAGCGCCGGATGTGTTCGGCAACCGTGCATCCTTCCGGACAGTTACAGATCCGGCATGTCTATTGGTGGATGAAGTGCACCGGAACGACGAGGGCGTGTACCGATGTCGTGTGGATTTCCGAAATTCCGCCACCAAGAGTTTCCGGTACAACTTGTCCGTTATCGGTAAGTGATCTTCTACTCCGATATTATGGGGGAATTCGTGTAAGAGTACCTATATACAGTGTACACAACGGTATTTTTCCGTCACTCTACAATCATCTATAGGTATGACGTAGGAACCTGGAATGACGATTGTCTGATAAATATACAAATATTTTTTCTTACACTGTTTGTATTGTTTCTATATTAATTTTAATTTACCTGGAATTGTATGCTACTCTACATATTATACGAGATGAGTTATTTACATCATGTACCGATGTGTATGAGTTATATTATACCTATTAAGCCGGACGTGTCGGGCTTATGTTTTATTATTATTATTTATTATTATAGGTTAGGTATTTTGAGTTATTAGGTACGATAATAATCATGAATAAGAATTACCTGCGATAGTCCGATAAACATTTATTATTATTTTATTCCAAAAATCTGAATATGGAACCGAGCCAATATAGAAAAAAAATATGAAAACTAAGAAGGAGATAATATCACAACAACACAATCAATTATAATAATTGTTATGAATGCCTAAGTACCTATTAATATATTCAAGTATGATAATACAATGTAGCGTATTATAATGTATCAAACTTACACAGAACAACAATAATTTATCGTTTTCAATAAGAAATTAAATTGATAGGTAACGCATTATGTTCTTCTATAGGCTACCCACAACAATGGTATTGACTTCATGTAAGTAGGTAACAATTTATAAGACAATCAAAAGTCAAATGCACGCAGTAGTTACCTCCAACTATAAAGTTCAAGAGACAGATATATATTATTCCTTACTAATATAGTAATATCCGTATTGTGCAGCGTTTTCGCGTGTTGACAATCATAAATAGATACCTAGTTATAACGACGAGCCAATAACTCAAATACGATATTATATAGAATTGGCCAAAAATGTAAATATTGTAAGAACTTATTTTGTCCTTTATGAACCGGGTGGTAGTTTCAAAGTATATTGATTGTGCCCGGTGAACGTTTAGCAATAAAAAATTTAACGCATTTGAAAAATATAATACAGGTATGATAAACAATATATATTATATTCGTAATATAACGAAATTCATTGACAGATAAAATTAACCAGCTATGTAAGTACCTAGGTAATAAGTTATTACTTACAACTTTTACTCTTACCATTTTTTTTTTTAAGGAGTGGTTTTTTTTCGATTTAGATGTTATTTATTATTGATCTAAAGCCCGGCGATTATCAATAGCCACTTGCTGATTAGATGTTATTTATATAGTATTTAATGTTGATTAGATCAAAAGGTAATTATATATTTATTTACCTATAATTGACTACATCACTTCAGTTATTTCTGTTATAATCTGTATTGAAACAATTTTTTTTTTTTTAATTTATTCTTCAAAAAGATAATGTGCCCCATTGAACATGTCCGTGTGGGGACTGGGGACCCATGCTTCCATAATTTGAATTAAAATTTCATTAAATGGTTAGTATAAATTAAATAATTACAATTTACAACACACATTTTTCACATAACTAAAATATAAAAATAAATAAATACATATTTTTTTCCTTGTTTGTATAATTAAACATTATGTAAAACATTGTGTAATCAGATACTACATTATAATTGATATGGTTATTATTTGGCAATAAAAATAAAATTATCTATAATTCCTAAAATATTTATTTTTATAGTAGCCAAGTGTTATTTAATTTTTTTTTTAAGAATATCAAAAGAGTAGCTATGTTTAATTTAAATATTATTATGTTATAAACTTCATGGTACGAAAGCTTCGAGCTTGCTAAATGTCCGTTTTCTAAACGTATTTTAGTACAACGCAATAAACTATAATTTAATAATAAACAATTTTAAAAGAATTTGGTAACCTTAATGTTTTAGTAACTTTTTATTATTTTTAAATAATGGCTAGTATGAATCAGTATTAAATAATGCTCATATTTTGATATTTTTAATACATTCTGTATGAACTTACTTTGAATAGAACGGTTATAAATGTATTAATTCATTCAACTAAAGTATTTGAGGTAAATGTAGTGGTAACTAACGGACGTTCACAGCAGAGATATTTGGTGTTCTTAACTTATATTTAGAAATCCAGTATACAACACTGAAAAAAATATTTTTAAAAAGTAAATAGTTTTTGTTGAATATTATGAACGTACATGAGTAATTTTAAACAAAAGTAACAAAACATAAAGTGGTAAAGGTAATTAATTGAAAACGAATTATGCGTTTATGACAACAATAATTACATCAGCCTGGTGATCCACAGAAATTAAAAAAATCACATCTCTTTTTGTGTTGTTGTTAATGTACAAATAACTTATTATCGATTGGTTTTAAATTAACACGGTAAACGTGGCATTAAAGCCTAAAATGAATCATTATTGGTGTGGTTTAAGCTTTCAGATAAACAATAAGCTTTCACGTGTAATTATTGGCAGAAACCCAATTTAACGTTTTATTTTTATTTTTAAATTGCATAACCAAACGAAATTAATTCAATCCATAGTGGAAAATTGCAATAAACTTTTATTTAAAATTAGTTTACACAAGCAGACAAATATTTAATTAAAAAGATTAAACCAAACGAAGAACATTTATAATATGTACAACTCAATTAAAAAAAATGTTTAATAGTTTGTTGAATTTCTTTATTTTTATCGAGTTAAACAATTATTCCAGATGTTAGTCATTCAATAAACGTAAGTGTATATTTTTTCAGCTTTTATAATATAATGACCACCATACTAAAGTTTTCAATAGCATCATACGTTTTTTTGTTTTTTTTTAAATTTAAGTTATTTCAATCACAATAATTTAAAATATAGTCAAATAGTGACACTTTATAGTATACTTAAAAAATTTAAATAATTAATTACCTAATAGAAAAACGAGAATGAGCATTATGTCCGAATAGTTGAATAATGTGAGTATACATAATATAACATTAATTGTGCCAAATAAAAAATTATTCCATCACAATGCAAATATCATATAAGCCATCAACGAAAATCAATTGCTTAAATGTTAAAATGGGTGCATTATTACTACTTAAAATTATTGATATTTGTGAACAAAAACAGTTAACTGGATATCCATTTTGGCATAAAATGTTTGTAAGTCATAAATAACGATCAATCCGCTTCTAGATTAAAAAAAATTAAATGCGTTTTTTAAAAATATACTTAGTGTCTACTAAAAGTTCAATAGATTTTAGTTTTTGGATTAATAAGGTAAATGCATATTTTTAGAAGATGTATCACGTAATAAAATAAGAGAAAAAATGATCAAACTAATATACATATTCAATGCATTGGATTGAATTTAAAATCAATTATATCCTTCTTGGCCTTATAGCATTGCGAGATTTTTGACCACCGTCGTCACAGTTCTTAAAACATTTTAGTTCTGGATTTTCACACTCTACGAAGTTTGCAGTATACTAATTTAAATAATAATAACTCTGTACTGACACAATTATTAAATTATTCAAGCAGAAATATCACAATGACTTTTTTTTATTTGTTAGCATTACTACGGGGAGATTGCGGTTCATCTATAGTCTTACCTCATACTAAATAAGTTTCGCAGTATGTACTCTCATTTGGTATGTACTTGTGCTTACATTGAAATCTTAACTGTTGTATATTATTACTATACACAATGTGACGAAGGTATATAATATTATTATTGTGACCTCAAACAGAGTAATATAAGCATGGAAAATGACAATGAGTAATAATAACGTATTATGTACAGAGCCCACTTATTGTTCCCGAAAGGGTCATACTGAAAAAGGTCCACTACCTTTCTGTTGATGTTATTTTTCAATATCTAATGAATATGCACACTTCATGTTTAACTTTGAAAGCATTCATCAAAATGAATAAAGAGAAACAACAAAAGAGCTACTTATAATAAGTAATATTTACTTTCAGAAGTTATTAATAGATTCGTTTATGATTCTGTGTCTTAACTCTTTATAAAAATTAACACTCGTTCATTGACAATATTACTGATGTAAAGTAGCTGGTGCGATATTTATGTTAATTAGTACAATTCATTCACGGAAATAATTGTAAAACTTTGGTTACATGGTTTAAGTACAAATAGTATTTAAAAATGGATACCATTCCACAATGTATTGTATAGTAGGTAGGTAGCCGTAGTAACATTTGAATCCTTAAATATTTAAACATAACATTATAAAAAAAATATTTTACTGTTCTTAATATTTACTTACACTGTGAAAGTGTTATTCATAAGTTCGGTCATAAAGTTTATTTTAATTTTTAAAATAGAATTATGTTATTTCATTATAAATATACTTGTGTTATACTTCGATCAAATTGATCGTTGTTTGTGTAATTTAAAAATAAAATATGGTGCTCAGTGTATCGTAATTTAAAATATTTCTATACTTTTCAATTAATTTCCAGTTTTGTCAGTTTATTATGATAACTGATAACTATCTCCGTACTTAAAATAAATTATATACTATTTTAATAAACATTTATACATTTTATTTTGGCCATTCTTAGCAAACCCTATTGATTACTTTATAAATACTTCCATCGATTAGATACTTTTGACATATTTATTATACTCCTTATTTATTCGTTTAGTGAAATCGATTTTTTTTACTAAAATAAATATTTGAAATAGTATAGAAAAAACAATAAATATATAAATAAAACTGTTTGAAATATATAAAATGTATTACTATCGTGTAAAATAATGTGATGAATTTACTATGATTTAAAATATTAGAGTACTTACCCAAATAATTTGATTTGGCCTTCTCACATCCAATTTAACTAATTAATTTAATAAATTAAGTCATGAATCATGTATTTTTTTTTTTTTGTAATGGAACCAGTAAAAACATTACTTTTATTGTGAATTTTAAAAAATAATTAAATATTGGTAGGATAAATATTACCTACTATACACATAATAGTATTTCATGTATAGGAAGTCCAATCCGATAAGCAAAGGTGAAATATTTAAAAACAATAATTATTTTATGTTCAATATTGAATTTTTTAATAGTGACAATTATAATAACTCGGACTAAGCAACTTTATTACATGAATATTTATGAACTTTAATGTGATAGCTTAAAACATATTTTACAGCTTTAAATTAATTTGACTTTTTATTCTATTAGTTATATTTAACAACTCACTTGATTGCTTGTCCACATAAATTAAATGCTGAAATAATTAAATTATATTCAGTTAAAACTATAAAATACCAGTATTTAATAACATACCCTAAGACTTTTAAAACATACATTTAAAATAAATGTATAAACTGAAACTTGGAAGGATTGATTTATGATATATTTACTGTTTATTATTAAATAGTTTAACATTCAAATTTATTGTTGGACAATTGACAGTAGTAATGATAATAGATTTGACTTATAGATTAGTATCAAATATAAAAAATCATAATACAAATAACTAAATAATATAGTGTTTTCTTTTGTGTCAACCTTTATAAGTTTATTTATAACATTTAACAGTTTCGATAACATTTAAATGTTTTGTCATAAGTAAACATACAAACTAAAAAAAACTCGTAAAAAACACGATATTAATTTACCACTATCATAAATTATACACTTTTGACTTCTAGCATAGCAGTTTTAAGGTGTGCAACGGATATCATGGTGGGGTCGGAGTGTGAGTGTAGTATAGCTGTGCTGGCAATATTGTTTAATGAATATATTGCAGTTAAGGAAATAGTTTAATGGTAGATAATATAGGCAACTGGAAAGAAGTAGTAGAAGTAGTCAGTGATATAGTTCTGGTTAGTGGTTACCTATTTCGAAGGAGGCAGTCGGGAACGTGGAGGAAGAGCCAATCAAGTTAAGAGTAATGTAGATTAGTAGACCTATTATCAGGTAAGTATGTATCTAGTATTTAGCTTATACAAAATAAGGTAACTGGTATTAGCAGATTAGCTATGTCGGTACCCAGTATAGTAACCCAGCCGCAATATTATTACATTCCCCGTTGGGTCAGGTTAGGTATCTTCAAGCTACTTACATTTACAGTGATCCATTAATACCAGGTTTATTATCGAAATTGGAGTTCATATATTACATTTTATTCCAATTGTAGGATATATTTATATCATATAGGTGCACAATATGATAGTACCCAGTATTTTTTAATAATTAATACCTAGCTATCGTTGTATATCTATTTCGTACAAGTTTGACACACTGAGTAGATCTTATAATGTTTTACTATGAGTCATAATATAATTATTCTCCAAGTAAATAGTTCATGTTTATATCGTTCATTTGTCAACACGTCATGTAGAAAATAACAAAACAATATTAATGTAACGACTCAGCTTATAATATATTCTTTGTTTGATTCCATCCCATGTTATATTAAATAAATCAAAATTGTGTACAATTGTAAAGTTTCAAAAAATATACTTTTACTGATTTTTTATTTTTTAATAAGTAATTAGTTACCTAGTACTATTATAAATAGTGACATGGTGTTCTTTATTATAAAAATATAAGATATTTAGAATTTGGAAACGAAAAATACTATTGTATTGTTATTTTTTTTTTATTGAGCTAAAAAAACATCAACAACACAGGTTATTAATTTTTGATATATACATAGAGATTGATTAGATTTTATTGTACAGTTTTGTCTTCTTTGGGAAAGCTAATATATTTAATATATTTTCGGAGTCTGGTCCATATTGTTATTTTTAATGATTAAATAGCTATGACATAAATTAAAAAAAAAAAAAATTAATAATACATTAAATTTCATTGTTTTCTTTTAATTATTTATGATTATTTTATATTTCTAAAGCACATTGTTGCAACAATAAAAGTATCTACTTTTAAATATTGTTGAATATGATTTTTATGACAACGTTGAATCATCGCCTTTGCCACACTATTTTATTAATTATGAGTTATGTTCATCTAAAAGTTAGTAAATTCATGAATAGTTTTAATTAAAATAATATAGGAAAAAATATTTATTTGTGTATGTTTCTTTCTATCGTAAAAATGAATAAAATATTATTATATTTGTTTTTGTGATTCGTTAGATTTTCTACTGAAATTGTCTACATGAAATTGTATTAAAACATAATTTTAAAACTATATATTTTCCTTTAATTTTTTTTAAATTTTAGTTTAATTTATTAAACCTAAGTGTATCGTATGGTTAAAAAAGTGGTGCACCACAGTTGATGGATCAACTATCAACATTTTCATAAAAGGGATAGGTATATACAACTTAATGATAGAATAAAAATATTGTTGTCTCTACTCTCTATATATTTTATAACGATTAATCAATAATTAACTATGATATTTTTTACGTTAGCATTATTTAATGTCATTCATGTTAATATATTATGTTGTATGGAATAACCATTTATTGTTAAAAAATGTTTAGGGTTTCTCTGCATGATAATGATATAGCAAATACATGTCAGTTTTACGTATTTTGTTGCCATCGTATAATAATACAGGCTACACACGCTTTTATATTCCTATATATCGTTTATATCTTTAATTCAAAAAGAAAACAGAATCATCTGTTATCATAACACAACTGACATATTTCGTATTCAAAACGCAGAGAGCGTTTTTAAGTTTTGAATTTACGAATATCAAAGGCATACACACATACGTACGTACAAATTGTTTGCGGTGTATTACTTCCCAATCAAGCTTATCAATAAAACATAATATTTTGTATTTACGGACTGTCTGAATTTAACTTTTGCACATAATTTTATCGAAAACTCTATGCGCTTGTAGTCTACTCAGTTCATTTACAACATCGGGTAGTAATATATGTACCTTCATACGAATAATCATAAATATGATACAACTCTTTGTGAACCTCCGTTAGTTACCATATATTAATAATTAATATAATTATTATTATAGTGGCTTGCTATACATGTTTTAGAATTATTTGCCGGACATCGAAAATAATGTGAGAATGCCATCACACATAATACAATTATTATGAATAGTGATAATAATATATATTATGTACCAATATATCATATTATTTTCATACAGTGCATTTCATGTGTGTAGCATGTATCTACGCTGGCACGCATTCAAACAAAATTAGAAACAAAAGTGAAAAACAACTTTGAAACCAATAGTTATAATAACATGATCTGCTGATACATGTACATGTAGGGTACCTGTTTAAAGTACGCTGTATGTGTATAACGATTGTGATTACCAGGGGCGGAATATTTAAAAATTCACGGAATTTGAATGAAATAGGACTATATTATATTTTCGTCCACGTGTACAACTGTACCAGCAGGACCTCTCTGGTTTGATGGATGTACAATACTTTTTAATAGGTAATTAAAAATATTATTTGCGCTTTTTTAGATTTTTAATGCAAACAATGTTGGTTGCTTTGTGATTTTAATTCTACATTTCTACCAATTTATATGTAGACGTTTATACGTTTATAAGCGTTTGTTTATGCATTATACGCATTTAGTTTTATCCTCATAAGTTGACTTATTATTATTGGGTACTTAAAATATAATTTGAAATCATCTTTTTAAATGTAATTTCAATAAATATTAAAAGTCCATAATATACAACAGTTCATTTATAATTTAAATAATTTTGAAAATATTATCGGGTACTTCATTTATGCCATTTTATAATTATTGCCATCTAACAAATAAAAAGTGATGGATTAAGGTTTGAATATACTTTCACGATATCTATAAAGCCAATACAAAAATGATTAAAATATAATATATTATTTAACTATGGGGAACGCGATTTGAATTAATTGTGTAAATAACAAACTAATTGTACTTGAATTAATTTCAGTGAGTGAACACTGTGTGTCGTGGTATCATGCTATTCTTTATAATATTTATAATGTTATATATTTACTATTTTCATTACTTTTTTAAAAATATTACGTATCTGATTTTGTAAATTGAATCACATTATAATTTAATATCATGCATGAAACTCAAATCATAGTAATATCAGATCTATTTCATTAATTCTATAGCATAAGCACGTAACTATCGTAAAAACATATAATATGTTGATCATACGCATTTTTACTTTATAAAAAAATTGAGAGTACATTATGATGCTCATCAAGGTTGGGTAAACAATAAATTGTTGTGTTTCTTAAAAATATATTAAAATTGTGTACATGGCATATTATAAAAAAAGTGTTTAGTCAATACTCAAAAGAATATACATTTATTATTTATTATTTTTTTCAACATTTATTAGAGTATAAACGATCTGTAAAATTTTTACAATAAGCATATGCGCTCAAAATATTATAAAATATTTTTAATGAAAACCCGGGAACTCTATCTGCTGTATAGTAAGTATCGAGTTTCCCTCATCATTAAGTTGGTAATTTTAGAGGTGTATGAAAAGTAAATCAAATGATAATTCATCGGGATATGTAATACCTAGTAACTTTAAAACATTGTTTATCCGCACTGGCACGGTGTATTAGAGACAGATAGAAAACCAAACGGGAGAATTTGAGAGTATTTTGATGTTAATATTACAATGAAAACACTTAGTTATGACGTATACCTACAATTTAACGTATGTTGACATAAAATGTCAATATAATATATTTTATATTACCAATAACCTGGTAGAAGTACACAAAGCAAGCAATGAAACGACACTACAACGGTACAATTATAAATATGTATGTAGCAGGCCGAAGGACTAATATTATTATTAAACATTTTGTGAAAGTCATCAAAAATAGTTATACGTATAAAGTGGGACTCCGTAACAGTAGGTACAGATCGAATTTAAGATGCTACACAAGTCTGGGATATTTATTGTATAATAAAATATGAATAATGTAGATAATTAGATTATTATAATACTAAAATATAAATACTATCTACTGTAATAGCGCTTCATACCAAAAACCGATCCTGAACGGAGACGAGTCTATCAACCTAAACATCAAAGAATATAATATTTTAATACATTTATAGGTATTCCTATTGGTATTGCGGTACGTTAAACTAATTTTTTCCAAAAAAATAATCGCATAGAATATATTATAATAATGATTATTAGATTATATACCTATAGCTATTATTAGCTTATAAGTGCCGACGTACCGTATACAGTACACCGTAGACCGATGTGATAGGTTCATGGTATACCTGGCTTAAAATTAATAGAGATATGCATGTTTTAGAATTTTAGAAGAATAATTTAAGTTAAAATTGAATGTTTCAATTTTCTACGAATAATATTTTTCGAATTACAGCAAAATACCATAAATTATGTTAGGACATATCGTTAGTTTACCTGTGAGTATCAAATGTAGGTAGTCAAAATTTAAAATTGAATCACTCATAAAAAAAAGGCTAAATGCTTAAGTTTTTATTACTATATTATATTTTCGTTATTCCAATATTGAATACTAACTTCAATTGCTTATGTAAAAAATTGTGACTATGTTTATTCGATCACTTATATCTGTGGTAATAACTGCTTATGAGGAACCTTGATTAAAATAATATTCAAACTGTTTTACTCACAAACAAAAATTTCATCATACTTAAGTAAGAGCAAATTTGAAACTTTCAAATGTTTTTTAATAGCATAAACAGTAAAAACATATTTAGAAAACTATATCTTCTCAAGAAAATGCCAATACAAATATTTTGTGCTAACTTCAAGTCTATACTAGACATTAATCACTTTTTGAATTAAAATAAAATAATAAAATAAATTTGGTTAAAATTCGGTTCTCCATTAACTTTTTTTTTAGTTTTTGAACATTATTTTTCAAATGAATATCGATATTATTTTATTAAATTTAATTTCTCAGAGTTCTAACTAGAATTTACTTACTATAAACCCAATTTTCAACCAGAAATTTCCATCGAAATTATGAAGATTGAATCATTTTTTTAATTTTAAAAAGTGTCTTAAGACACAAAAATGAATTGCAAAACACGCACATATTGTAAAACCAATAAGTACATTTATAGCTCCACTGAAAACTAATATATTTTTTGTAATGACTTTCCAATTTTAAATATTTAATATTGTTGTATTGGAACATTTTCGGAAGAAATCTTATGGTTTTTTTTTTTTCATTAGCTGGAGCCCAAGGCAACGGAGGCCATTGGGTGTGGGGTAGTGCGGTAGGGAGTTTTTTTTGTTTATATATTTAGTTGGTTTTTGTGTATTGGTTGAGTTGTTATAAATGTTAGTGTTTGTATGGAGTACAAGGATAAGCTGCTAAAAATCCCGAGTGGTCACCCATCCGGGAGCTACCAACACCGGCCGACGACGTACACTCAGAGCGTGTACGCAACTGAGTGTAGACACAACGCCACACCGCGCCAGTCTTAAGTTGGAGTTAAGAAAATAAGATTAATACAATTTTGTTTTAATTTACTGAACTCATAATACTTATGTGTAACAACTATATTATAATATACGTACATACCAAAATACCGGAGAAAATGTTTTCACTGTAAATGTATAAATAGTACATTCAAACTACAAAGTATGCATAGTTTGGTTAAGGTTTTGCATAATATTATGCACTTAATGTGTTTAATTGCATTTTATAGTTTTCATGTAAACTAATATTATTATTTGTAATTCTCGCACTGAGAGCTAGCAGTCGCATTCATTTAAACTAGGCTTTTATTTTATATAACCTGACGTAATAACTTGTTAACAGCTATGTATGACATGAATGCATGGCTTGAAGTTTTTAATATTTTAATAAGAGAGGTAATTTTTAGAATTTCTGATTGACTTTCCTAAGGGTAGATAGGTAAATACTTCGAACAGTCAAAAAATTTAAGTACATTTCAGAAAACTTGTGTTTAAATGAACTAAGCCTAGAATTAAATTACAAACATATTAATTATAATTGTTTAAAATATATTTTAAATATCACCAACTATTTTTATAGGATACATGTAGAAAACCCTTCATATTGTTTCTTTCATTTTTTATATGTATAATAAAATGTAATAATACAGTTTAATATAATTATTTATTTGAATTTAGATTACATATTTTTTGATTTTAAAAGACCACATTTTTATTGTATTTATTTTTATTTTTGTTTATTCTTCAAGAAAATAATGGGCCCCACTGGACATGTTCATGTATACTAGATACTCGTAATTAAAAGCCGTTCTTAAATATCATAATTTAAATCATTGGTTGCCAAATACAGTAATAGAGTATAGTATTTATTTGATAACGACTAATTTTTCTTTTAAATATTTAAAATTGGTATGGTCTCTAATTTATTTATTAATTCTGTTTTAATGCTTTAAATCATTTAAAAGTTATAATTACAGGTTCTGTGGTTAGTAATCATACAAGGTGATACAAAAATTAAAGATTGAGGTAGGGGCCGAAAAACTAAACTAATTTGATGAACTAACTGAGTATTCTATATATAGGATGATTGTTACCATGCGTGGTTCGGTGTGACGGAATATAAAAAAGTGAGTTATTTTTTGTGGGATAGGCAGGGACCAGGGGTGAGACTGATGTCAGTAGCTCGGGAGCATCAACTGTGCCACCTAATATGTGAATAAATAAATAAATATCGGCATCAATTCTGGGCGGGGGGCAAGTGTAGGAATGCTTATGGTGAAGGGGATAGCAGAATAATCATGAGGGGGAGTGGTATATTAAGAACAAAGGCAGCATACCATAAAAAAGTTTATATTCGAGAATTTAAAATACTTTTGAAAAATATTTATGTAGCTAACTAAATTGAGCATAAAAATTCACAAATGTATACTGAGTATATGTATATATATTTTTTGTAAAAAAATTAAAATATGTTTTCAAAGTATTTAAAAAAAATACTTTATTGATCTTTACGACTAAGATAGTAAGATACACGATTGTATGAAAAAAGCATGATGAATAAATATATGTTTATATTAATAATATTTTGCGAAGCTGGTTTATTAGACTTTTAGACTTTAGATGTACCACTAAATACCAAAAATAATTTCATCAAAAAATATTATTTAAAAAAAAATGAACTTTTTAACTAAAAAATTAAACATACCCATCATTTTAGATAAAGGTCATCTCTGTTATATTTTTTTACACTACTATGTCATGCAGTAATATTTAAACAGAAGTATTAGTTCAATTAAAAATTTAAGAAAAACAAACGTGTGTTTTTTTAAATTTAAAATAAAGCAAATAAGGATATTTTAGTCATCATAGATGAAGAATATTGATAAAAATGTCATTAATTAGTCGGTATTGCTTGCATAATAATTAATGTTGATGAATAATTTTTTCCATATCATACTGTTATATACATAATAGGTAGTTATTATTATAAAAATGACATCGCTGAATTATGTTGAGAACGTTTCAAAAATAATCATCAGAAATCATCTAATAGTTTTCAGTAAATAATTAAGTAATATCAATTTTCTAGTATTGTTTTATGATTTGGTGTGGGTGTACAATTTTAAACTTCCAGTTCTTATACTAAGAAGTTAATTTAAAATATTATAAAAATGAACACTACATATTTATTCCCAGGAAAGAGAAAACACACTTCTCTCACCTTATTAAATTTATATTGTTTGTACTGTTACTTTAAAAAAAATGTTTATTAAATTTGAGCACAACTTTGTTGAATTATTTTGTGTAAGTTCTCATAATTAAAATACCTAATATACATAGGTAAAGTTATAGGAATTTGGAAATATTTAAATATTTTATTAAACATAATATAAAATTCATATTATATATTTATATTTGTATGCGTAAATATTTTATTCGTTATTTCTAATATAATATACTGACATTTTGTTATGATTTAAATATTTACCAAAAACGTTTTCCCTGAAATAACGGACTTATATAAATTCTATTATTTTTATTTTTCTAGCGGGTTATTGTGTTTGAGTATTAGATTTCACTATGAACCAATATCGATTGTCTTGACACATAAACCAAGTCCTAGAAGAAGAGTGTTCGGCTGACAATAATGATAAGGTGAGAAAACAATTTCTCAGTAATCCTATGGTCAGATCGCATGGCTTCGGATTTATAATATCTGTAAAATCCAGAAGCCCGTGTTAAAATGTCTCCGTCAAACTGTAGAAACTCTAAGCAGTCGAATCACGTATGAACCAGTAGCCTTTTATTATGATAAGCCGATTTTATCTCATCGATTTTTATCCACATTTATACTCGTATACTCCAAATTGGTTTTTTGGGATCATCGAACTCACTTCTCTATATAATAATATTCGAAATGATCATAAATATGTTATATATATTTATTAGAGAATATCTCGCAGGTGTACTACAGAGTCCTGGAAATGTACTCATTGCTAAACGATAATTGAATGTAAAGTAAATTATTTTCAATTTGAAGTTGGTTTGAAATCATAGAAACGAAACATAATTTCCACTAGATAACTAATTATGTATACAAAAAATATTTTCTTTTATATTTATAAGCTTTTTCTAATTGAGATATATTCATTGTACAATAGATACAAACGACAGTTGTATGTACAAGGTGTCTTGAGCCCGACTGGTTAAAATAAAAATACTATTACACTATTTTTGGTGCCTTTTTACACTATTATTTGATACTTTTACTTATTGTACCGTATTCTCACACATTTCTATCTAGCCTTTGTATGATTATGATGTCAAAATACAATTTAGCTAACTCAATTGAACGTTTTCAAGCGATGGTCAATTTAACGGTGGTTTACCGTCATTTTAGACGAAATCGGCGTTGCCACACTTAACGCATCACCACTTGATTCTTATTACCTACAAACTAATGGAACCTTCTCAAGTGCGGTCTTATAACCAACACGTGAATACCTTTTCGCGCTTGACCCCAGCGATCTATTATTTTTTGGTGATGTTCAAAATAAAACTACCATTTTTTTTTTTTTAAATATAGTATAACATTATGTCCTGTAGTTGATGTGGGTACATTACTAAATAAGCACCGCGAGGTGTTGTATATAATACAATTTAATAAAATATTGTCTCCAGTATACGTAAATGTTCCAGTAAATATCTGGTTCTTAACAAAATATATTATATTTATACAATATTATTAATTTCCATGACATTATAGTGTACTACAAACTAGGTGTTTGGTAAGCCTTTAATTTAAATTCATGTATTATAATCATATAATGTTATTACGAAATTCGTTTTAACTGGTATTTAATTAATTCTAAGTACGTGATATTAATTATTTATTGAATACCACACGATTGCTTAATTATGAGTCATTGACATCCATTTCAAATTATAAAATAATATTATCACAGTGAGTTCGCTTTTATGATGTTTGTTTGAAAATTGCATATACATCGCGCCGTTATGAAAATATTTATGAACCATTATTATTTATACGTACTCTTGAATTGGATTATTTGCTGAAGTCTTAAGTTCCTTCATTTAAAATTTTTCAATTTCGTTAAGGAAAAAAAAGAAGTCAATTGGTCTTTTTTGGTGTTGGTGTCACAGTTTGCATAGTACCTACCTTTAGCGTTGTCTTCACCAGTAGCCTGTGTTTTTAGTAAACAACAAATCTAACAATGAAATGTCATTGACCAATTAATTGTATTTTTAATTTATATAAGTCCTGCATATTATCATTAACTATCATTCCAATCCAACCATGTTTTTGAACTTTTTGTTTATAATAATATATTTACCTACATTCAAATATAGTTTATTATACTAAAACATTGAAAACCCCTAATTTATAGTACCATTATAGTTTTAGACACCCAAAATGTCAATCATGATTAAGAACAACAGCTAGTAATGCCAAAATATTTTTGTCAAACATAATATGTTGTGCTTGTAATGGCCGTTATAATTAGTGCATATCTTTAATTTTTACTCCACGTATGTAGTGTAAAATTCGTAAATATTTTCGAAATTTGCATGAAACCACAAGTGCACTAACAAAAAATTGCGGGAAATCGCAATTGAATAATTTATTTCCACTCTCCATTTATCTGAAAAAGAATAATATATTATATTTAAAATTTTTAAATGTATTTACCAGGACTATTTAATGTACTATTTGTTCACCCTTGTTTATTGTATTATATATATGTGTAACTACTTTAAAGATGGACTCATTACTACCGATACATCGTTGAAAAAACATCGTTATGTGAATATCAGTAAGTGAAAGATCAATAAAATAATGTTTTTAAATTGTTTGCTGTACATAATTTATTTCGTAAAGTACTATACTAATTAAATGTTACAAAAGTTACATTAGGTATTTGAAAGTCACAAAGTATTACAAGTGCCTACGTAAATGAGAAAACAAATAATACCTATTTGATGTTGCAAAACCTGGTTATTTAACTTGTGTATCCAAAATATTTGAGACTGAATTTTTTTTTTTACTCTGGGAGATTAACCTTTACAGTACCACCTACTTCAATAATTACGAGTTCCATTAAATTTCTGCATTCGTATTAATTCGGAAATACTGAGTTTTTATAGTCGTGTGTGTGTGTGTGTGTGTGTGTGTGTGTGTGTGTGTGTGTATGTGTGTGTGAGAGAGAGAGAGAGTGTGTTATACAAATATAAAATAAAACCAATTGCGTTCACGTCACTGGGATGTGAATAAAACACGTGCCACTGATATAAAGTATTTGAATTCTTATTTTCAAAAAGGTCCTAATAAAAAAAAAAGTATCAATAAAAATAAATGTATGGAGTCAATATTCTTATCAAATTTTACATTGAGTGTCAGTACTTTTCAGTAGTAAAATACTTGCGGATTGTTCACACGATTATGGTACCAAAATATTTTATACTGACCCCACTCCAAATTCAAATATTATTCAAATGCGCTTTAATAATATATTGGGGTTAGTAATCATCCATCAATCATCACATGTATTCGCACACTGTTTTTGATGATCGATACTGTCGGCCATCATTACAATGCAAGAGTTTCGTAGGTTTGTGGACCATAGTTTATATTTACTTTTTCTGTACGGATGATTTATTTTTATTGGGTATAAGTGAAAATTATTTCGTTCACACTCTTCGATGCTAAACGAATTGTTAGATTATGGAATCGTCCAACAGTTCATCGGGTAGTGGATAAATGTTGATTGTATTAAAATGTATACTTGAATGACTTTTTGGTTGTCTGGTGTGATTTACTTATCAGGCGGAACTATTGTGTTGTCCAAAGCTTTTTTTTTTATTTACTTAAGTTCGATGACTTCCATATCGAGTACATTGGTGAAAGATTTCTGTTGATTTTTATCTTACATCAAGCTTAACTTTTTAATGAACAAAATATTAACTATAGGTGCCCACCAAAAGTATGCAAGCAGTATTATGTTTGATGAGGGAAAAAAATAAAAATGTCTTGTCGATATTCATAAAGTAAATAAATATTTTGGGATAAACATGAGGGTTTCGAGTGCATAAGATATGCACCTCAGTGCAAAGGATACAAAGTGTAAGAGAGCGTTGTGTTGCAATAACGGATATGGAGTGTTCGCTTTATATGACTGTGCACTGCTTTATGACAGTTGATTTCTTTGATCCATCTGGTGCAGGAAACTCGGTGTACCATGCGTAATCCCATAGAGGATCCAGAAGATTTAAAAAAAAAGTCCCCTTAGTGCAAACGGTGTGTCTGGCAAATAATAATAATAAAAAAAAATTGGGCAGGGGCTCAAAAGAAATACATGACAGTCGAGTACACTTTCACGTTCTGTAGATCAACAAATAAAACGAAGTAGTTTATTTTTATTCCTTCAATTTCCTAGAAAATTTTAAAGTCAATAGAAAAAAAAAAAAAATAAAAATAAAAAAAAACATGAATATTCAAGGTTTAATTTCCCATGCACAAAACAACATACTGTACATATTTTGAGTATTGATCTTGAACACTGGTTACTATGTTTTAATAACCAAACTTGATTAATTCATTAAATGTATTTTCGGAAGGACGCCATGAAAACAGTTTGAGTGAAAACCATTAAAACTTAAAGTATTTACAATATATTCACGTCTAGCTATTTAGGATTTTTTAAATGCACTTGAATTTAGTTATGTGTTAACAAAATAGTTTAACAGTTGTACAAGGTGATGGTTTTAAGAATCAAATATAATTACACAATAATGAATAATACATACTAGTATAATATTAAATTATTTCAGATTACCTAAAGTATTATTCAAACGTACAATTGTAATAATTGAACACTATACTTTACTTCTGCACATTGAATAGAGCAAATATAACCGATCGTTTAGTTTTTGCATCTCATAATTTTATTCTATCCAAACTTTATGTCATATACTACACTAATAGTGATGTAAGATTTTAAACATTTCATAGAAATCAAAAAAATAATAGAATTTCAGCTAATATATCTATTTTGAACACAATTTAAAAAAAAAATACTTACACATTTAGCAGTTTATGATATTCGTATTTCAACTTGAAATATGTTTAGTACATTTTTAATTTTTTTTATATTATTAAAGTACAAAACTGAATATTATAAACGTTCGATTGCGATGTGTCCTCTATTGTATTAACCATTGAAATAATTAAATATTGCTTGAAGGCGTTGTTACTTGGTAGGTGTGTACAAAATACTAGGAATTTATTTCACAGTGAAAATCAACTCTTTCATCAATATGTTTTGCATGATGACAAGTTCACCGGATACCTATAGAGAAAAATAAAAACTTTTTTACGATTTTCAACACTGAATCAGTCAGTTTTGTTTATAGTAAGGTCATTTACATAACGTAGCAGATTTTGCCAGACAAGAAGAATAAATTTGGTCTAAAACGGTCATAAATATCATGTACTTTAAAGCAAATCGTTTTCACCAAGGCTATAGGTGATTTTCCGAGGATCATTTGCTCGGAATTTATCGTATCGCGAGTAGGCACCTAATTTTATAATAGCAATAATAAAGTAGTAATTATTATTATGTTGATAAGAAAACTGTCTTATGATTTTGGGTGATTCAAAAATCTAAAATATTATTACAAACTGTAACTGGAGCAGAACTCGGCTGAAAGAAGATTTTAGTGTCTGAATCTAAAAATAGAGAAAAATGGACTTCTCAGCTTACAAAAAAAGTGTTAAAACATTTTTAGTTTATACTTTAATATTTTTATTGATTGATATACTATTATTATTTTTTTTATAAGTCAAACTGTCTCAATGCTTTAATTACCCTTAGACCACCGAATCTACCTCACCGATAGCCCGAAATAACAATAATAATAAATACAAAATAATACCTATGATAGCATATTATATAAGACTACAGACCCCGAGTTCGTTTCGACGGGTTGACCTCCGGTGGATGGCTACATAGTCAGTGTTGTTCTCTATATAATAGTATTATTGTATTATACAATACAATATATATGATATATATATAGTGATGGTGCAATGGTGTTCAACAATGAAGGGATAAGAGACGCAGTCGAGGTGTCGGATCAAATCATCAGTCAAATAGGACGTTTTAATATCGTCCAGATATCCATTAAAATTGGTTTCAGTGGAGGAGACGGGGAGTCTCTCTGACCTTTGAACAAGAAACGTAGGTTGCGCGCACGAGTAAAAAAAAAGAAGTTATATATATATATATAT